>NW_024395977.1:14494257-14520721 GCF_016617805.1 Bactrocera tryoni
GTGACAAAATTTACTGAAACGGGCCACATTATTTTTTATTGGTCAAAACTTTTAAAACAAACGTATAGTTTATTAGATTTAAAGGTATATAAAAACACGTTTCAGCTGGTTTTGTGAAATCATATAATTTTACGCAGATATTAACAATTTATTTTTTCAGCATTTACGAGAGAAAAACTAATTTTGTTGATACTTATTCGAAACTCGGTGTTCGGTTTGTTGTAACAATGATACAAAATAAGTTTAATTGACATATATTGCAGGTGTATAATCCAACCGAATTATTTCGTTGAAATTATAAACAATTTTTAAACAAATAATTTTTTTACAACTTCTCAATCGTTTTTAATTACGTTTCTTGCAAATAACTGTTACGTGTTCAATTGCGCGTCTTACAAATAAACAAAATTTTAGGGGACTCAATTTCGTGAAAGTTATCAGCATTTTTCTGTGAACACTAACAACAACAACATTGAAATCTGTTTTGTGTTGCAGCAAGTTACTCAAAATTGAATTTATTTTTGTATTGAGATCCGGCTCCATCGGAGAAATATATCACTTTTTTGATACTCGTTTGACCAAATTTGCTTTTCAAGTAGGCGATGACTTTCGTGTTAAATAAATGCACCGCGTTTGCATCATGGTGCAAATTTTCAGAAATCAAGTCGTAGTTTTCATTTTTGACCGCGTTATTTTTTTTATAGTACACTACATAGGGATGCCAAGTTGCCTGAACATTAGCCCAATGTTGAGACTGCACGGCATCTTGTACTTAGCAAGTATAATTTTCGGAAAAATCAAGAGTCACAATAAATTCTCCTTCATTTACATTACGTTTCATTTCCTCGAAATAGGCTGCTTGCGATCTAGCTAAGAAATCATGCTTGGCAACGGCAGGCAAATCTTTGATCAGTTGCTGCAAAAATAAGTTGAAAATATTACTTGAGCAAAATGGAGTATCACAAATTCAATTTCAACAATGGACAAGTACAGACAGGTACATATGTATAATGTAGAATAATTTTTACAGTAACTCAATGATCACTATTGTTGACCCTCTCTCTATGGTTACAGGTGCGAACTTCTACTGAATTCTTCATCAAGGGAAGAATTTTTGCAGCAACTTGATCAAAGATTTGCCACCAGCCGTTACCAAGCATGATTTCTTAGCTAGATCATAAGCAGCCTATTTCGAGGAAATGAAACGTAATGTAAATGAAGAGAATTTGTGTGACCCTTGATTTTTCCGAAATTATACTTGCCAAGTACAAGATGCCGTGCAGTCTCAACATGGGCTAATGTTCGGGCAACTTTACATCCCTATGTAGTGCTACTATAAAAAAAATAACGCGGTCAAAATGTAAACTACGTCTTGATTTCTGAAAATTTGCACCATGATGCAAACGCGGTGCATTTATTTAACAAAGAAAAGTCATCGCCTACTTGAAAAGCAAATTTGGTCAAACGAGTATCAAAAAAAGTGATATATTTCTCCGATGGAGCCGGATCTCAATACAAAAATAAATTCAATTTGAGCAACTTGCTGCAACACAAAACAGATTTCAATGTTGTTGTTGTTGTGTTCACAGAAAAATGCTGATAACTTTCCACGAAATTGAGTCCCCTAAAATTTTGTTTATTTGTAAGACGCGCAATTGAACACGTAACAGTTATTTGCAAGAAACGTAATTAAAAACGATTGAGAAGTTGTAAAAAAAATTATTTGTTTAAAAAAATTGTTTATAATTTCAACGAAATAATTCGGTTGGATTATATAACTGCAATATATGTCAATTAAACTTATTTTGTATCATTGTTACAACAAACCGAACACCGAGCTCGAATAAGTATCAACAAAATTAGTTTTCTCTCGTAAATGCTGAAAAAATAAATTGTTAATATCTGCGTAAAAAATTATAATTTCACAAAACCAGCTGAAACGTGTTTTTATATACTCTAAATCTAATAAACTATACGTTTGTTTTAAAAGTTTTTGACCAACAAAAATAATGTGGCCCGTTTCAAAAATTTTGTCACATATGTATATATTTATATACCACACAAGAAACGTCTTCTCCATTTGAATCACAACTTAATAGACAATTTTATTATCAATAGGCCGATATATTTCTTTAGAAATGATTCAAATCTTTTCACTCAACAATATTCAATCGCTTCACTAAAACTTTTTATTAAAATCGAAAAATTAATAATATTTTGCGAATTTACAAAAGTGTTTACTTTTCTGTTTACAATTTGCAAGCCATTTGACAGTTTTTCACTCTTCTTCTTCTCAACACGTAACTATGACGTTTCATAATGGCGGTTGTCGTAATCTTGTATTCTATCATTCTTGGTTTGAACCCTATTTAATTTAAAGTTAATTTCAATGAAATATCATTTATTTGTACTAATACGAGTACAGAGTCTGTTAATAAAATATTTTATTCGTATATACATACTATGTATGTATTATATGGGAGAGTGGACAATTCGGTGATCGATGTAACATATTTACTCGATTTGATCCGTTGCAGACAGAAGAAAATAGGAGTATTCAGACCAGTCTCGATTATCGTTCTATCTTCGAGTAACGAACTATCAGTCGGGCAAGCTTGATAACTTTTTCGTTACTTGGCAACGTCACATCATCCGTTTGTATTTTTTTTCGTTGCTTAAAGAGTTCTTAACGAAAAAATAAATTTGATGCTCGCTTCAAGCTGATTTTACAAAAAACTTTGCAAAAGTAAGTATTTCTTCAGCACTTTCTATTTCATTAGATACTTATTTTCAGTGAAACCTCAAAAGATTTGAATTTGAAGGACAGCAAAGCTTCAAAAAAACGAATGAGGAGGAAAAAAGGTAGTTCCTTATATAATAAGCTTAAACTATACAGTTTAATACGTTCTTTTATAGAAGCCAAACGCCCAGATATACTATGAAAAATTAATTGACAGAACCAAAATTTATACGACTACGGACATGTTGCGCTTCAAGGTACGGTACTAGAAGCAGGCATTCAACAAGCTGTGGCGCAAAACTAAAAGGGCTAAAAACTACGTTGTCGATGAGGTTCCCACGATAAAAGATAATTGCGGCTTTAATCCTAAGTGATACTTTCTGGAAGTATTAATTATTCCACGTTCTTTCAGAAAAAACTTTCACAGATGTGTCAAAATTATGAACGATATTCGGTTCTATTTGGCAGTAAATCTGAAGTCAATTGTGTTATAGAGACGTATAATCCTAAGTGATACTTTCTGGAAGTGTTAATTATTCCACGTTCTTTCAGAAAAAAACTTTCACAGATGTGACAAAATTATGAACGATATTCGGTTCTATTTGGCAGTAAATCTGAAGTCAATTGTGTTATAGAGGCGTATAATACAACCTTAATGTGTCACAATATAGCAACCATCGGGTTCGCTTAACGAGAAATCAGAACAGGCAACAGTAGGAGCAGATGTAGCAAAATTTCCTCCTTACCCTTCATGATTCCTCGAAAAAGTAAAAAAAAAACGTGCTCTAAATTTTATACTCTTGCAACTTACAAGAATCAAACTCATGGAAATACTTTAAAGGGTAAAACCAATCATATAGAGTGAAGTCAGCCAGAAGTTTGCAAATCCTGATATTAGTTATATAGGCCAAGTTCACGATCTCTTATTTTCATTGGGATAAATTGGGCACAAAGTCACCCGGAAGTTCGAAAATCTTTATATTAAGTGTATGGGAGCTAAGAAAAGTATTGGCCCGATTCAACTCATTTTTGCTGTTAATACAGACGGATTATCCCTAATTTCTGTTATATACAAGGTGCGTTCGAAAGTAAATAGAACTTTTTGAATCTAGCGCACCCTGGTGGCGCCTTCTATATGTCGACTGGTGCGTTAAAATCTGGCATCTTTATCGATTGTCCAGTGACATTTCATTTATTTATTATTTCTGAAAGAAGGTGGAATAATTAATACTTCCAGAAAGAATCACTTAGGATGAACGCTGCAATTACCTTTTATAGTGGAAACCTCATCGACAACATAGTTTCTAGCCCTTTTAGTTTCAATTGATGAAACAATTTTATGGCGATGATTGCCTATCCCGTAGACGGGTACACGAGTGGTTTCAGCGTTTTCAAAGTGGTCGTGAGGACATAAATGATGATCAACATGTGGCCAATCAAAATCCGTGATTACCGGAAATTTCATCGAAACTGTGCGTGAATTCATTAACAATCAGCCGAAATCATCATTGAAGTTTATGGAAATGGAATTGAACATCTCCAAAACAACGAACTATCGCATTTTTATCGAACGTTTGGGCTTGCGAAAGGTGTGTGCACGGTTTGTTCCGCACAAGTTGACTGACGACCAAAAATTGCTCAGAATCCAACATTCGAAGGACGATTATTTGACCAAAAATCACATTTTAACTATTAACCACTGCCCGTATTCACCTGATATGGCACCGTGCGACTCCTTCCTTTCCGGAAAAATGCATTTGCCCATGAAAGGAAAGAGTTATGCAGACGAAGAGGCCATTCAAAAAGCTTGCACCGGCATACTGGCGGCCATACCGGCCAACGAGCTAAAACACTAATTCGATATAATTTGGACCAATAGTGTGCAAACACAAGGAAAGAAAAGGAGAGAAGCAAAACCAAAAGGTGGTGAATTAGGTTAAACAGGCATATTTTTGCAAATACAGTGGAGTGTCAAAATATAAGCAGTGGTAAAATAAAGGCATTTATTTTTTTTCTGCTTACACAGTTAGTGTATGAGATTAATTGCGGTAAACCAGATTTATTAAAAACTACCGCCAAAAGAAAAGTGCCGTAAAACTAAAAACCGATAACTTTGGCCGTTAAAACGTTAAACAGCTATTTGGGGTAACATCACATCGGTACCGAACGGGCTTGCGTCAACACCATCGTCCCTCTGCTGCTGCGTCAACACCGATTCTCGCCGCTGCCAAGTCAACGTTAACATCGTCGCTGCTAACGTCGACGCCAGATTCTCTGCTTCGTGGGAATGAGCTGCAACTGCATTCTCTGCAAGAGGGAAGTGAACGCAGGCAAACCGCCTATGCATTCACAACAGGTAACGAGTGCGAATCACTTAAAGAATAATCATATCAAATCACGAATAAAGAAAAAAACGAAAAGTAAAACAAAAAAAGGAGCAAGTGCACACTTTCTGTTTTTGGCTCTCCCTCTTTTCACAATGTTTCACATACGTATATTTTCACATTGCATATATTTCTAATATTTTAATATTCACATACGTATATATACATTAGGGTGATTCAAAAAAAAAATTTTTTTTTTCAATTGGTACTCGCAAAAATAGGTTCCTAGACACCTCTAAGAAAGCCTCTCCAAATATGAGTTTTTAATTGTAACGGGAAGGTCCTCCGCCTAACGGGTTTCTATTTTTTCTTATTATCAGATAGAAAAATTTACATCTCGCTTCCAACTACTTGAAAAAATATCTTGTTAATTAGGTTTTGGAGGAAATTGAATGCTTTAAAATATGGTCTCTTGTGATTTTTTCGTAAACCCAACCGTTTAAAGGATATTAACGGTTGAAGTTTGATTATTTTTGGGAAAAAATTTTTTTTCTTATGAATTTTATAACTCAATGAAAAAAAAATTTTATGAATAGATTTTTGGAGAGGCTTTCTTAGAGGTGTCTAGGAACCTATTTTTCAGAGTATCAAACGAAAAAATAATTTTTTTTTTTGATCCACTCTAATATGCATTGATGTTTGACGATGAATATCTCGTAAGCGCTTAACTTAATCGAAATATCATAGTAGACCATTTTTATAGAGCAGTAAATTTCCTACAAAACTATGTGTTTCATCATTCATAATAATTTTTTTTCATTGAGTTATAAAATTAATAAGAATTAAAGAATTTTTCCAAAAATAGTCAAATTTCAACCGTTAATATCTTTTAAAAATAGAAAACCGGTAGGCGGAGGACCTTCCCGTTACAATTAAAAACTCATATTTGGAGAGGCTTTCTTAGAGGTGTCTGGGAACCTATTTTTGCGAGTACCAATTGAAAAAAAAAATTTTTTTTTGAATCATATGCGATATTTTATATATTACAGACAAAAAAAAAATTTTAAATTTTAAATGAAATCAAGTTTTACAATCCGGTTTTTTGGAAAATTTTCTCGGAAAAAAAAAAAATTTTCAAGAACGTTCAACTGTGCCATTGCTCATTCTGCATACTTCATAGGTTTGGCTTTCGTATACTTGGGAATCGATATAATTTTTTCTCGTTTTCGTAACCGATTCCAAATATATTTGTTGCCAACCTTTATTGCTATTGGTCTGGCTTTCGTGTATTTGGGAATCGCTATACATATATATTTCGTTTTCGTTTTCGATTCTTAATATATCTGTTGCCAACCTGTATAGTATCGCAGTTCGGCGATTTCAGGCCCTGGAGAGGAAACCATTGAAAGATCCAGAACTTCGTAAAATGTATCTGGACTTCATGAATGAGTATAAAGCGCTGGGTCACATGAGCCCAACAAATAATAAGATCCCGAGTGAACCACACTATTTCATTCCGCATCAGTGTGTTTTGAGGCCCAAAAGCACAACAACAAAATTACGAGTTGTCTTTGATGCGTCGAGTCGTACTTCTTCTCGAATTTCATTAAATGAACTTTTGATGGTAGGCCCAACCATCCAAGAAAAATTGTACTCAACTCTTCTTCGTTTTCGTTTACATAAATACGCTTTAACGGCAGACATTACTAAAATGTACCGCCAAATAATCATACATGAAGAAGACAGAAACTGTCAGCTCATTGTGTGGAGAGAGCATCCTTCAGAGCAAATTCAAATTTTTCGTCTTAACACCGTAACATACGGCACTGCGCCTGCACAATTTCTCGCAACACGATGTTTACAAATGATCAGCGATGCTAATACAACTAAATACCCACTCGGTTCATGGGCCATTAAAAGAGACTTTTATGTGGATGATTTATTGACAGGGTCTGAAAATTTTGAGTCTCTAGATCTTATAAGAAGTGAAGTAATTAAAATATTAAACTCGACCGGATTCACCTTAACGAAGTGGTTTTCGAACCACCCTAAATTTTTCGACATTAATTGTCTTGGATTATTAGCCCCACTAGTTACCAAAGCAAAAATCGTATTGCAAGAGCTTTGGATCCAAAAACTAGATTGGGATGAGTTGATGCGCCTTAATACTAGCTGGCAGAATTTCAAAACCAACCTACTGCAGCTGTCATCAATTAGCATTCTTCGATACGTAAATCTAGAGGCGAGTGCTATCTGCTAAATACATGGTTCCTCCGACGCTTCAATAAGAGCGTACGGGTGCTGCATATACATACGAAGCCAATCTGTTAGTGGTGTCAAATGTACCCTGCTTACTGCAAAGTCTAGAGTGGTTCCGCTGAAGACCAAGTCTCTTCCGCGTCTCGAGCTCTCGGCAGCACACCTTCTTGCCAAATTATGGTCACGAATTGCATCAATGTTGAATCGAAAATTTGAAAACATTACGCATCCATCTTCATTACAAATCCTTGTTGCAAATATAGTGTCTGAAATCCAAGAATTGACTGACAATATAAATTGGCGACATGTGCCAAGAAAACAAAATCCTGCGGATCAAGTGTCTCGGGGTTGCAACGTGGATGAATTGAACAATTCAATATGGTTTGGCGGTCCACAGTTCCTCCTAGAAGACCCCGTTTTATGGCCAATTAACACTCACTTCCAGCTCTCCCCAGACGATGAAGCATTAGAGAAGAAGAAAAATACTTTCACACTAGCCATAAATGTGAAAGAGAACTCACTATTGAACCTTATCGAAAAATTTTCTTCTCATCAAAAATTGATTCGTGTGGTTGCCTATCTATTACGGTGGATTAGACGACTATCTATTACGGAGGGAAGGGACCTGACATCTGACGAATTACACTTGAGTTTTTTGAAAATTGTTCAGGTGATTCAACATTCGGAATTTGCGAATGAAATCCAAAAACTGACGAAAGGCACTACGCTACCCGCAAACTTGCAGGAACTCAATCCGTTTTTGCATGAGTACTCGGAAATGTCGCTTTTATTCAAATTAATCCGAGTATGAGGTCACCTTTTAAATGCACCTCTCCCATACGATGCCAAATTCCCATTATTACTAAATAAGAATTCGCACTTCGTTATCAGTTATTTACGGTTCCTGCACTTTCGAAATCACCACGCAGGGGCAAAAGCGTTGGTTACGCTTCTTCGAGAACGCATATGGGTGATAAATGCAAGAGAGGCATGCAGTAGAACCGTAAGAAACTGTACACACTGCTTTCATTATAAGCCCAAATAATGGGAAACTTGCCAGTTGAAAGACTTCGAGCGCTACGACCCTTTCTTATATGTGGCGTAGATTTTTGTGGTCCAATTTATACTACATTGAAAATACGCGGTCGACCACCCGTAAAAACCTATATCGCAGTTTTCGTTTGTTTCACGTCTAAAGCAGTACACTTAGAATTAGTTTCTGACTTATCAACTAATTCCTTTATTCTCGCCCTAAAAAGCTTCATTGGTCGCCGAGGGATGCCACAGACGATATACAGCGACAACGCAACGAACTTCGTCGGCGCCGATCGCAAGTTGCGCGAGCTCAAAAAGGCGTTTCTGTCCCAGTCTCCGGAAGTAATGGAATTCGCCGCCGAAGAAGGGTTCAAATTCGCCTTTATACCACCGAGGGCGCCGCACTTCGGCGGGTTATGGGAGGCGGCAGTGAAGTCCGCCAAACACCTCGCCGTGTATGGGCAACGTGCTGCTCACCGCCGAAGATCTAGGAACACTGCTGGCCGAAGTGGAGTCCATCCTCAACTCGCGGCCCCTCGCACCGTTGAGCCAGGATCCCAACGACGGCGAAGCATTGACTCCAGCACACCTACTAATATGGTGCTCCCTCCGAGCCTTACCACCGGCACAAGTGTCAACGGACCCGATTGGCTATTGCGAGAGATGGCAACTTGTTTTCTGTCTCAAGCAACAGTTTTGGCGACAGTGGTCCAAAACGTACATTACCAGTCTTCAGGAGCGCAACAAATGGCTGCACCCGAAACGCAACCTGCAGCCCGGAGATCTCGTCCTCGTCCACGAAAACAACACGCCACCGCAGCAGTGGGCACTAGGACGAATCGCCGCAACTGTAGAAGGATGAGACGGAAAGGTGCGAGTGGCAGACGTGGCAACCAAGGCAGGCACCATTAAGCGCCCTATTCACAAGCTCGGCCTACTGCCTGTCGAAGTTGTAGGATCATGATCCTATCAAGGTGGCCGGTGTTGCGTCATGCGACTTTATAAATCAAAAAATATTTTTTAAGAAATAAGTTTGTTAAAATATTTGCATACATTATAAAATGTTTTACATCATGTAAAATACTTACAATTTTTGTAATATACAAGTATAACCATAACCATCATCTACTACCTTTGTATTAGAATAATCTATTACTATGAACTTAAGATGCTGAATTGAATTAGAACTACATAGGTACTTACCCCTTTCTTGTATACATACTTACCTCTAGTCTAAGCCGTTAGGTTAAGATTTAGGCTAACTAATGAACTGTTGAAATAAAGAAGGCTATTGTATTAAAGACTATACCCGCGAACGGACGTCTTTCAATTTTAATCGGAATTTTTTAAAACTCGAATTTAGCACAGGCAATTAGCTCTTAGTTGCGCATCTCAGTGAGTCCAACGTGTTTAATTTTCATCTTAAAAACGCTTAAGATTTTTCAAAAGCTATTTGAGGTCGTTTCTTCCATTTCTTCTTCATAATTGTATTCATGTATATTTTCGTTTAAATTCTTATTTTCACTGCAATCAAGTAGTATATTATGAAAAACACAGCATACTAGTATCCAATCTTTATTGTAAAGTATGTATTGTCAATCATATTAAAGTTTTTTGGCTACTTTTGTTTCGAATTCGAATCCTGAGCCTTTTTAGACTGCATAATCGCTCTTTTAATAAGCCGAAACAGAGTTCAATTCTTACTGAGTATTTGCTGTTCTGCTTGTTGAATTTATTTTTAAAGATTTTTGCATCGTGAGTAAAGCCAACGACAATATCGCGAATTTTGAGCTTGTAATCGCAAACCATTTGAGCTTTAATTGCATATACATATATGATTTCTGGAAAAGAACGCTTCATGATTTTTTATTGGGCTTTCGGTGAGTTTAATTTCAGAGCCATCCACGTAACCTACACAAAATGTTAGTTCGATGAACGTTTCTCGTACCTTACACAGCGCTCAGTATGATATGGCCAACATATACTATATATAAATCGAGTTTTTTTTTTAAATGCCCTGAATAGGCCAAAAGTTGACGCAATTTTTCGTATAGATGCACTTTCTCCAGAGGAGTCCAATTTATATAGAACGACAACTAGCTGTATATGAAACGGGAATAGCTTGCCACTACATGTATAAAAAACGCCGTCACTTGATATGAGTGACAATAATTATAAGCGAATTGAGTTCGGTCTACACGCAACCTTTGACGGAACCGATTGTCATACATTGTGGTTAAAATATCATCGTGTTACTGAATTGACTTTGGAACAATATTTTCTACACTTCTACGACAATTTAGTGGAATGACTAAATCATCGTACAGCTCGTTAATGATATCCTCTACCGAATCTTCATCTTCATTGAATACGTCTTGAAATAATTTGAAAGTTCCATGATCCTCTCTACATTAATTTTAAGTACTTACCTGTAATAAATTTGATCTGATTCACATAATTTTCAATTAAATTACTGACATCTTTTGATTTTGTACTTTCTTGAGGCATTTTTACTCTTTAATAAAATTGAATCAGCTGTTTTAGAGTATGTTCAAATATCATTGAACATGCTTTCTTTTTTAGTGTCAGCAAAACCGAGATATTATAATACATAAATATGTTAAACTGTTTAATTTAAACACATACAGTTAACTAAACATAAATATCAATATATACATTAAGATAGTTTCCTAAAATATTATATAAGTAATGAAAATATCAAAATAAAATCAGAATGAATAAATTCTCACTCAAGAAAGGTCTTTATTTTTCCCCTACCAGCGGTAAGAACTTTAAGATTCTTTTTTGAGTTCAATGTTTGATCATACAAATCAAACAGAGTAGGTTCACAGTTAAGCCTCTTAACGAAATATCAAATAACGAACTACCAGATTAACAGATTCAGTCTAAGTACTCCTAATATTTACTTGTATATTGAGTACGTGAAGGTTTAAGGGAAGTACTGACCCGATTACCCCTATTTTTGACATATTATAACTAGAGATGATACTGAGATTCATTAAGGTTAAACCGATAGACATACATATATAGCACAAAACGAACCAAAATTTATCCTTTTGTTAAGTATATGGAGGTTATGGTAATAATTTATCGAATTTTACTCATTTATAGCACCAGTAAACGCCTTTGTTTAAGTTTAGATCTTATATCCTACAAAAATTTTATTCCATATCAAAAATGGTGCAGTATTTTTGGTGTAAAGGAAAATAATCAAACAGAATTCGTAATTTTTACATATAGGAAGTAGGCTTAGTTGTAGCTCGATTTCGTATTTTTCCAACTTAAGGTATAAAATTCAAAATAATGTTAGTTACAAAGTTTGCTTAAAATTGGTTAAGTAGTTCCTGAGTTATAGAATTTGACCTAAAGATGGGCGACACACTCATTGTCCAGTTTTTATACCGATTACAATGGAGTATATTTCTACACATTTATTTGTTAAATTGAATGCTTCTACCGTATTTATTTAATGAGTTGTAATCCATTTAGTAGTTCTCATTATATTCATTTTATGGTTATCATCAATTTCATTTATATTCAGATAGAATGAGTAGATGAAAGAAGTCCTTGCACTTAGCAAGTTCGATGGTTTGCGAGATATGTTTTGTAAATCTTCACAAACAAAGAAGTGGTTCGTACATATATTTGGCGTATATGTAATATGTTGTAGAAAATAATAGTTTTGTTCATCTAACAGCATCTAAGGCTAACATAAGTGGTATTATATTAAAATGATGCGAATGACGATGCCATTATTTGAATAGTTATCTTACGACTTAATTGATTACACCGGTCAACATTTCTGGCGCACGGGCTATACATACCTTTTGTTTTGCTTTTATACCTCAAAATAAGAATAACAATCAAATTATGCATTTGACTTCTTGTTAAAAAATTGAAAAATCCAAATAAATAAAAATACAAAAAAAAAATTACATTTAAATAATTAATTAAGATACCAATCACCCTTTTAAGATTTGTTCTCATAATAGATATTTCCCTAGTCCGCAGTCTTGCAAAAGTTGGACGATGGAGGAGAAAGTACGTGTATATTTCCTCCTAACACTTCTCCATATAACTTTGTCAGCTAGGTTGTCACAAGGTTTTCAGCTTTACCGCATGAATGCCCATTGGGCACAGTGCAGTAAGAACTACAAAAATTTCGACAGGATGAATCTTGCCCAGGGAAAGAACTTTTTGCGCTCTACTATAGCCAAGAAAGACCTCGCAGCGCAGAGGAACTGGTCGCACAGGTACCCGTCTCAGCGCACGTATTGTCGCTCTGCTGGCGGAGTAAATGCTCTCCTCCCTCTCCCCAGTATGTTCGCCGCTAATCTGATGCAGCCTAAACCTAAGATGAACTGAGAGTTGCCTACACACACTTCTCCCTTCAACCTTTCCTCTTACCCATCCGCGAAAAAGCTCACTGCGCCTCTTCTCCAGTGACTTTTTTCCACCACATCTCCCTCTTTGGTATGGGAGTAGAGAAGACTGCTAAAACCGAATGCCCTCGACAACAAAATGATTCAAGTTTTTTGGAATGCAATTGAATGAGAAGAGAACCCTGACGTACTACTGTTCAGCTTCGCTGAGCCTTACACACTTCACAGCAATACACCTGTCGGCTTGGTCCACCGCTGCTATGCTTAAAATGACATTAAATGCTATTTTTGGTGTAGTTCGACCTTTAATTTTACGATCAAATAGCTGGTGCACTTTCTTAAACCTAATCCTAAATGTGTTCGCGGTGGTCGTCTCGAAGGGGAGGTCTCTCATCTGAGACTGTTTTCTCAACTCTTTTTACAGCGAACATCTCTGGAAAGGAGATGCATCGCCTTCTCTCTTTAGTTTGCCCTCAAACGGATGTTCTTTGGCTACCCAGAGGATACTTGATTTAAGACCGGAGTCGCGACCTCCTCAAAATCATTTCAGTCTTACTTGGATTGACGGCTAAACCTTTTCTTTTAGACCAGTTGGATATGATGTTGAGGTACCTTCGGTTAGCCCGTAAACGATATTAAAGATTTTTCCTTAAATCATAAAGAAAGGAAGTTTTTTGAGGTTCGATTTAACCACAAATCTTTCGAGGTATCGAGGAAAGTGCCTACTGAAAATTCCCTTTACATACAAGCTCTCTCCATCCATGACACTATTTCGTGCAAAGCAATTTCGACCGACGTGCCTTTGATAGGGCCTTTAAAAACTTACACCTCGGAATTCTGATTTTAATGTACAGATGCATGAGTCTCATCAAAGTTTTCAATAGAAATGAGGATAGGTCAATGGCTTGATATTCTTTGCACTGACGAGAGCTATCACGTCCGGCCTTCGATATAAAGGTAATCTTATCATTCTTCCGAATAAGCATCCCATCTTATTTTTAAATTCATGTAAATGAGAATGCAACATGTGCATCTTTAGAGACATTTTACATTCGCTGATGTAGGAATTGGAAATCACATCAGTGATCAGCAAGTGGTTTTCAAGGTAACCATCCACTACTGGCTTAAAACTGTACCAGGCCTTTGTCTCCTCATTGCTAAATAATTTTTTAGTGTTAATAATTATTTATTTTTACAATAAACGGGGAATTAAACTCACCGTTCACATGTCCAGCTCATTTCGTCTTATTAAACTGTTAAATAATTGATTTTTACTTGGTGGATTGAGGTAAGCCTAATATTATTGGTCTATTGCAAAACCGTTTGTAACTTCAAGAAGACATTTAGTACTGGTTGTTAAAGGAAAATTATGAAACACATTAGTGGTATTCGTTAAAATGTGTAAAAGCTTCGGAAACCGTGTACATTCTGCCAAGAAAGTATCTGAAATTCTATATTTCCCCCACTCATCTCCCGCTTATATGAAATACAGGTAAATTTTTTGTCCAAACACTCAAAAAATTTAATTGAGCAAGCACCGTATTCATCTGATAAGGCCCCCTGTGACTTTTACCTTTCTCCACACTGAAATATCCACTTCAGGGAACCCGCTTCGACTCAATTGATTGACATTAAAACTTATTCGACGCGAGAGCTAAAGGCCATCCCGGAAAGTGTCTATAAAAAATGCTTTGACGATGGGAAGAAGCGTTGGCACATGTGCATTGCTTCAAATGGATGTTACTTTGAAGGCGATAAAATCAATTTGGATGATGATTGAAAATTGTTCGTTTTATTTATAAATTCCGGATACTTTTCTGACAGAATGTAAGTTTGCCATTATTCAATTACATGCCAAAATTTGGGTTATAATTCTTTTACGCACATCAGATAAGTTTAAGTAGCAATTTCGTTATGCCAGCAATGTGCTTAAACTTACAGGATTATGAATGTAAATGGTCAGTTTAAATTCCAAAATGAGGAAAAGGACCTCGAAATTAAAATTTGAATTACCTTCTACTACTGATCTACATTTTTCTCCTGATTACATTTTAGAACTCACAATAAAAGCTTAAACGAAAGCGAATTAACCAATTCCTGGACAGAGTCACAGGAGCTTCATATGCTACAAGCAGCTGCCGATATGTTAAAGGAGGCTCCAGAGTCGCTTGAAAAATTCAAAATAACAACTTTATTTATTTGCATATATTTATTCTAGAGTTATTAATATTTTTTAGAAACCAACGACCCATAGGTTTTACCAGAAATAATTTTTGAAAACACCCATGTTGTTGTTACGCTGGTAGACACAACTGGAAAGTCAAGTTGTATGAGGATTTAGTCATCTAACAATGCCTTCAACTAGTCACCCCAGCGCCACTAAGGGCCTTTCCCCCACAGAACAGATTTAAAATTGGAAATTAAAAAACAATTAAAATCCTTTTGCAAATTTACTTTTGATTCACTAGAAAAAGAAGAAGAAAACTTCGTTAACCTCGGCTGCACCGAAGCTAATATACCCTTCACAGGTTCATTTCTTTCAGTAACTATGTGTTCAGCTTGTGTGGAAGCTATATGCTATAGTAATCCGATCTGAACAATTTTTTCGGAGATTACATTGTTGCCTTAGAAAATAAACTATACCAAACTTGGTGAAGATACATTGTCAAATGTGAAAATTTTCCATACAAGAACTTGATTCCGATCGTTCAGTTTGTATGGTAGCTATATGCTATAGTGAACCGATCTGACCAATTTCTTCGGAGATTACATTGTTGCCTTAGAAACAAATATATACCAAATTTGGTGAAGAGACATTCTCAAATGTGAAAGTTTTCCATACAAGAACTTGATTCCGATCGTTCAGTTTGTATGGTAGCTATATGTTATAGTGAACCGAAATTTGGTGAAGATACATTGTCAAATGTGAAAATTTTCCATACAAGAACTTGATTCCGATCGTTCAGTTTGTATGGTAGCTATATGCTATAGTTAACCGATCTGACCAATTTCTCCGGAGATTACATTGTTGCCTTAGAAACAAATCTATACCAAATTTGGTGAATAGACATTGTCAAATGTGAAAGTTTTCCATACAAGAACTTGATTCCGATCGTTCAGTTTATATGGCAGCTATATGTTATAGTGGTCCGATATCGGCCGTTCCGACAAATGAGCAGCTTCTTGAAGAGAAAATGAAGTTTCCAAAATTTCAAAAGGATATCTTAAAAACTGAGGGACTAGTTCGTATATATACAGACGGACGGACGGACAGACAGACAGACGGACATGGTTAAATCGACTCAGCTCAACATACTGATCATTTATATACATATATACTTTATAGGGTCTCCGACGCTTCTTTGTGGGTGTTACAAACATCGTGACAAACTTAATATACCCTTTTCAGTGTATAAAAAGAGAAAAATCAAGAACTGGTGCAAATCGAAAAATTTAATTAGCAAGTAAGGAGGAAATAAAAATGTTTGAAATATAATTAAAATGTAAAACTTCGTAAACCTTTGTATACTATAAATAAAGAAAACTGATTGTTAATGATTGAAAACATTTCAAGGGCTCAAATCTTGTATTAGAGATAGCAATGCGAAGCGTTTTATTCACCATCGTTGGTAGCTAAATTTTCGTTGTTATATTCATCGGTCAATTTATGCACACTGTCACCTGCCAACTCCTCCGCTGCTGTCTGTAGTTCAGAATATAGACGAGTATATGTGTGTGTGTATGTATACTACAACTGCGTTGCGTTAACATCTGTGAAACAATGCTTTCCGACTGCCAGGACTTACGAATATAAATTAATTATTATTTTTCGAATTCCACATAATTCAAATTACTATTCTTTTAAAGATAATCACATATGGTAAAGCTGAACGGATCAACATTATAAATGTAAAGAACTACCATATTTCACTTTACGGTATAGGTATAAAGATGTAAGAAAGGTCTAAGTTTTCGTATATTTTAATTCAAAATAGGAAATATTGCATCCTCTATGTATTTGCAATTAGAACAAAGGAGATACGCTGTTACGAGAAAGAGAATCCTTTCGAATATCACTCAGATTTCTTACATATTGACCGATAGGTGCGATACAGCCGGTCAGCCGGCTGTTCGAAAATATACAATAATCGAAATACGTTTAACTTATAATATAACAAGTAAGGAAGGGCTAAGTTCGGGTGTCACCGAACATTTCATACTCCCGCATGATAAAGTGATAATCGAGATTTCATTATCCGCCATTTACATATTTTTCAAATACCGTATTTGTGTAAAGTTTTATTCCGCTATCATCATTGGTTCCTAATGTATATATTATACAGAGAAGGCATCAGATGGAATTCAAAATAGCGTTATTTTGGAAGTAGGCGTGGTTGTTAACCGATTTCACTCATATTGTCATCAGGGTTTTAATAAAATATTATATACCAAATTTCATTGAAATTGGTCAAGTAGTTCCTGAGATATGGTTTTTGGTTCATAAGTGGGCGACGCCACGCCCATTTTCAATTAAAAAAAAGTCTGGGTGCAGCTTCCTTCTGCCATTTCTTCCGTAAAATTTAGTGTTTCTCACGTTTTTTGTTAGTCAGTTAACGCATTTTAGTGATTTTCAACATAACCTTTTTATGGGAGGTGGGCGTGGTTATTATCCGATTTCTTCCATTTTTGAGTTATGACACTTTATAGGTTTTCGGTTTTCGCCATTTTGTGGGCGTGGCAGTGGGCCGATTTTGCCCATCTTCGAACTTAAGCTTCTTATGGAGCCAATAAATACGTGTACCAAGATTCATCATGATATCTCAATTTTTACTCAAGTTACAGCTTGCACGGACGGACGGACAGACATACATCCGGATTTCAACTCTTATCGTCACCCTGATCACTTTGGTATATATAACCCTATATCTGACTCTTTTAGTTTTAGGACTTACATACAACCGTTATGTGAACAAAACTATAATACTCTCCTTAGCAACTTTGTTGCGAGAGTATAAAAATTGTCTCTATACTTCCAATAAATGAAAAAGTCCCCATAGTCAATCATGTCCGAGGTGCGTTCCAAAGTAAACAGGCCTTTTTGAATCTAACGCCCTCTGGTAGCGCCATCTATATGTCGACTGTTGTGTTAGAATCTACTATCTTTATCGATTGGCCTGTGAGAATTTCATAATATTTCATAGATTGGAAGTGAAGCTATTGCGTTTTAAGTGTCAGTATGTTCGATCGACGCTTGTGACCGATTATTTGACCAAATTGGACCATTCAAAAGGCTTGCACCGGCATACTGGCGGCCATACCGGCCAACGAGCTAAAACACTCATTCGTTATGCTTTTGGACCGTGCAAAAAGCTGTATTGAAGCAGAAGGAGACTATTTTGGAAAAATAAATTAATTTTGCCGAAAAAAACATTTCTTGTTTTTTTTAAATCGATTTTTTTTTTTCTTAATTACGGTTTGGTGCGGTTTATGGGCTGGCGGTGTCATTGGGCCGTATTTCTTCCGTGATGATCAAGGCCGACATGTTACTGTGAATGGGAATTTTTGACACGAATTCAATGATATGTATGAACTTGGACAATTCGTGGTTCCAACATGACGGTGCCACAAGCCACTCAAGCGTGCCCGTGGTGGCCAAGCAAAAGAAATTGAGGGCCATACATAATGGGATGGAATGTACATTCACAGGAATAAAGAATTAAATTGATATCCCAAACCGGTTTTGTTTTATTAAAAACTCATATAGCGCTCTTCTTGAAAAACCCGTAGTATACATATATACATATGTATATGTATTTTCGAAGTTACACGCGAATTTGAGAAGGTGTTTCAGAGTGCTTGGAAGGGAAAGGCCAAACTTTAAACGCGTTTTTTTCAAAACCGGTGGCAAACATTACTCAAAACGATAAACTGTTAGCCTATTTTTTAATAATTAAACAAAGATTTTTTATAACCGATAAATATTTTTTATAAGCGATTGAAGGCAAACTTTTATTTTGCCTATTCCTTCGGTTTTATTCAGTTAAGAAATATAGTGGTCACCGCAAATCGTCTTTTTTAAGAGGAATTTCCGAAGATCAGCTACAGTTCTTTTCGAAATAAATATGTTTGCTCATACTAATAGATTTATAGGTTGTCTAAAAAAAATCGCTTTTTTCGGTCTTGTTACTGTATATAACCTTATTCGAATAACCTGAAAACCGAATATTCAAATAGCCGGTTTAAAAACGTTCGAATGAATATTAACCGATTAATACTATTACAATAGACGTAACATTACAACTACAGCAGTCGTTCTACTCCTCTGCTGCTGGTATTTGTACAAATGAAAATTGTTCGAAATCCTAGCAGCCTTTGACTTTTGCTTGTTTTAAAGTAGTGCGCGTATATAGTCAAAGTTTCTATAAACTTGGATTCCTAAAAAATGGATAGAAGTTTACGCACTATTTTTCGTGAATTAAAAATTGCACTTTGGCAAATAGTATTTATTATTCAGTTATAGTTTAGTTATTTTGCGGCATTTTCACTATTATAGCAGACTTTATGACGAATATGCTCATCAGTATATGATTTACCTTCAAAAATTGCATAGAAAGATATTCTTGAATACTTTAGTAAGGGGAAGGCTTAATGCATAAGGTTTTCTCCTAGCCCCAGTATACGCGGTACGGTGGTTTTCATCTTATTTTGTTTTGTGTTTATATTTATCTAAATGTGTGATATTTTAATAAATAGAAATAGATATTTTTACAAATGGTATGAATGAAATTAATATATGGTAAACTTTGGCTTAAACCTCATCATCATCTGATTTTCAATCCTCTGGTTGATGTTTTCTTATACCCAAAATATTACTTCTTCTTGGTTGAGTTTATTCCAAAGATATCTCAATTTTAATTAGCTTGATTTATATGTAAATATTTCGAAAAAGCAACGACTATAAACAGTTTTGCTACTTGAAAATATCTTTTGGTCTCAAATTCCTATCAAATTCTTGCACAACTACAAATAATTTTTATCATCAAAACATTGGCTGAAGTGAATATGTATTTGAATGTGCATCAGCTTGGAGGTTTATTAAATTTAGCTTCACTTAATGTACACCCGAATTTAATATTTTTAAACACTTCCCACAAAATTTTCACTTTAATAGTGATGAGAGATTTCATCACTACGAAAATTCTCAGTTTATTAATTGACTAACGGCCCTGTCCACGCTTTACTGTGGCTGACGCATAGAAAATACTACTACTACCATCTTTATGATTTCTATTAGATTATAACTATTAGTTAATGAGATGTAGCACTTCTGTGAAGCAACTTGTGTTAGTTTACAAAAAAATGGATTATAAATATAAAGCATTGTTTTTTGGGAGAAAATACTGTTGAATTTATACTCTGCACCAGGGAAATCAACCATTGAAAAGAGGTTTGCTAAGTTGGAAAGAAGCGAAATGAGCACCGAGGTCAATGACGCCCTAAAGACGCGAAAGCTATGTGCAAAGTGGGTGCCTCGCAAGTTCACAATCTAACAAAAACAACGAATTGCTGATTCTGAGAAGGGTTTGATATTTTTGATATTTTGCTTACATGACTATGGCTTAAATATAATACAAAATATATTAAAGTTTATATTGCTAAGTTACAATTTTCGGTTGTTGTTATTTACTTATGTATTTGCTTCGATCACTTCCGTTCGCAATAACGGTGTGATTGCTGACAGTGCTAACTCCCCCCCCCCCCTTAAGTATCAGCTGATAAAGTAATTTGAGGGCAATTTTGTGCTATTGGTTGAATATCTATTATTGGAGGAATAAATTGAAGCTTTTTGCGATGTATTAACCTTGTGTAAAAATAAAGGGTTATAAATAATGATCGCTCAAGAAATACTGCTGAGAAACTGTAACTTATTGAAATGATATGCTTGGATGTAATGTAATCTAATTTTTTGACGTTCGTCATGTGAAGTTGATGAAGGTATTGTAAATCTAACTTAATCTCTTTTTCAGTTTACTAGTGTTACGCAAATGGTGATAGTTTGGTTATTTTATTGTAATTTACTGTAATTTTATTGCGTTTTGAACAATTTTATGAATTAATATTGTTCAATACATTCAATATTTTACGTTTAAAGTGAATAAAATTGTAAATTTATTTTAAAGTTTATGTTATGTGATTTTCGGGTAAATAATAACAAATTATGGAGAAAAGTGACACAGACTCCGAGTATCAAAGCGGTGCTTTAGGACCACCAACTAAGAAGAAATTACGTACGGAAATTGTGCATAAAAAGTGTGTGACAACAGATTCAAGACAAGATTTTAAACCTAGTGAGACCCAATCAATTGATAATGAATCACGAAGGTGAGTACGCATCTCAAACCAGTTACTAGCGTCGTAGCGTCATATGCATTGTTGCTTTGTCCTTGACTATTTTCTCCCTCTACTAATATGCGGCATTCTACTCTCGACATTGGGACGCGTTTGATTCTTCTGTCCTTTTTGCCTCTCTTTCTCTTTTCCTCTCGCTTTTTCCTTGTTACTCTTCCGTATTTTAGCCTCACGTTTCTACAATTTACTTCAGCAAAGTTCTAAAATAGAATAACATAAAATTTAACTAATCCGTAAATTATAAAATACTTATTAATTGTAGAGGTTTACCATTACAAATAATTGGTGACATCGTGATTGAACATGACAATAATCAAATGGAAGTTAATGATGGAAATCTCACTATAGATCATGTACAAAAACCGAGACAAATGACTGAAGTTAGGTACATTAATTTCGATTTTACTTTTATGATCATTCATGACTCTAATAATAATTTACTACATTTACACAACTGATATTATGGAATTATAGGTTAAATAAAGCGATAAAAACTGCTGCAGAACGTGGTCGAGAATTCAGAGCACGAAAAGCACTGCTTAAACAAAAATGTAAGCAACAACAGGAACCAGATGCAATAGGTGAAATTGCTAATGATACCTCGAATATAGTAACTTCGAACATGGACATTCTATTACGACATATTCGTGAAGTTGATATTGGTCAGTCATCAATTGGTGATATACATATGTGCTGCTCACTGTGTTTTGGACGATGGAACAAACATCATAATGGTAGTTGTTTACATTTCGCCCAATAACACAGTTAATAATATCATAAAGTTTATATACAGAATACTTATGATTTATGGTCGAGTAGGTTCTGAAGAACTAGGAGAAAACTATCATACGTTGCCACTAATCTAAGCAGGAGATTTCAATATCAATTTCGCATCCGAAGATGGACAACTCTTGATAAACTTTCTACGAGATAAATACAAGATACAAATGAATAATGACCGTAATGAGCCAACCACAAGACATGGAACAACAATCGAAGCAGTTTTTTCTAGATTTCGGTCTAATTTTAATTCTAAAATATATGTATCGTATTTCTGGTATCATAAGCCTATTGTCTCGGTTTTACAATCAACCACAGTAATTACTGATGTACCCAATAATGAAAATAACGAATAAAAAAATGAAAAAAATAAAAGATCTATGCAAAAATATTAATTTACTAATGAAAACATAAAATAAATTTAAATATTTGTAGGAAATTAATATATGTATATGTGCATACATGTATATATTGCACACACACATTCATATACATATGTACATATAGATAGAGCGAAAGAAGTTTCACTTCAGTCGTGCGGTCATAAGCACACTCACTTTTTTTTTAAATGAGATTTATGTATTCGTTTATTATTTATAGTGGTTATTATTACATTTTCTTTGCCTACTGTCTCTTTCTTAAAAATTGGTTTGTTCTTCTTTTTAATTTATTTGTATTTTTTGAAAACTATTTCGCCTGGTTCATATTTTTTTATTTTATACCTTTTTCTATTGTGCAAGGTTAACATTTTCTTTTGCTTCCAAACAAGTTCGTATCTTATATCGCTGTTGACAATGTCCTCAAAATCTTTTAGGTCTTGGTAGTTTATTCTGTTAGGACTGTCGATACTGCCTTTGTTGTCCATTACCAAGGTTTTTTGTACAGAGAAATAATGAAGCAGTTTTATTAGTTTGTCTCGGATATATAAAACGGATTTGTTTTTTATCCTAAAAAATTTCACAAATTTCGAAAATTTATCCATGCAGGATATGTATATTTCGCCTGCGAATTATTGAATAATGCCTATGTGGAGGATTTCGATGGGATAGGATGGAATAGGTGTAGCTTGGATTTCGGGTTTGCAAGCTCGGCGATCGTATTTATCGCGGTGGAAAATTTATAATTATATAATTTATTGAAACTTATCTTCAACACTAGAAACATCTCTTACAATTCTTTGGGTAATAATTCTAATTTTAAATTTTGAGAAATATTCTTTAAATATTTCTTGTAATAAGTCGATGTATTGTTCCGGAATTTCGACTCCTATATTTGGTTTAAGATTATTTTTTAAAATGCTTTTTATGGGTTTATTTATTACATGTGACCTGGTCTACGAAAAGCGGGCTAACGTGCGAAAACTAGTTTTCTGGGAAAAGCTGTTAAAAATAATCGTCAGTTTCTCGTTATCTTATTAATTGTTCTCCTTTTTTTGACACCTAAGCCCCCTTTTCGTAGACCAGGTCACATATAGTGTCTATAATAATTTGGATGTGGTTCTTCATGACTTTCTAACTCCTGCCCTTCAGAAAGAATTATTTGTGATTTAAACACGTTTATTGGAACTTCACAATGAGGCATTAAATCAGAGCTGTCTTCGTCAGCGCAATATTGAGAATTATCATCAGAAGATGATAGAACGTTAATTTCCGTCGGTAGCCGGGATGAACCGTCGGCAGCATGGTTAGTTTTACCGGGTTTGTATATTAATTTATAAATATACTTTTCTATTCTAGCCTTCCAACGCTTAAGTTTTGCATTGTTATTACTATTACTCAAGGCGAATATAAGAGGGTGATGGTTGGTTAATATTTTTATTTCCTTTGCTCCGTATAAATAAGTCCTGAGTTTGTCAAGTGCCCATAAGATAGCAAGCATCTCCCTTTCGATAGTAGAATTATTCTCTTCTGTTTTGTTAAGAGATCTTGGGATATAAGTAATTGGTTTATCTTTGCCAATTTCTCCTTGGGAAAGAACAGCTCTAATGGCTAAAATAAAAGCGTCTGTTGTTAAAATAAAAGCTTTTGTGAAGTCCGGAAATGTAAGATATTCTGAAGACATAAGTAATACCTATAAATCATTAAATGATTTTAAATCTCATCATCTTGAGAAATATTTACCGTTTTTGATTGATTTGCTTTTGTCTGAGAACATAACACAAAAATTGCACATGTGTTTTAAGCAATTTTGATTTTTCATAATTCACTTTTAATCAAGAATTTGGAGCAGTTTCCATCATAAATGCATTCATTGTTAGTCTTCTCTGATTATGTTGATCGTGCATTAACTCTTTGAGGCGTTCGGGAACCCAGCCGCATGCACATGGAGCTGCCTTCAAATCGCATTTACATGTTCCAATGTAAAAAATTGTTTCCAGAGATTTTACATACTCTGTAAATTGTTGGGTGTTGTTTCTTCTCTTGATTTGCTCTTGATACTTGTCAAGCAATTTATTCAATTTATTACATACACTTTTTTTCAGCATTATTTCCATACCAAGTTTTTCCCAAATTCCAATCAACTTATCTTGTACTTGAATAGTGAATGATTTATGGGAAAACTTTTTTTGTTCTGTTTTAGCACGCTCGCTTATGTGAAAATAATATCTCACGATATCCAGATGGTTTGGTAAATTAAGATCAGTCAAATCAGTAGACACACCAAAAACAGTAACATCATGCTTGGGTATATGACTCATTGGGTTTTCGATAGTTGTTAATGTAGTTGCTTCATTTTGCGGTGTAGAGGATGGTGGATTCATTGTAAACTTTTTGATTTGGAATGGTCACTTCACTTATTATTTTTTTTGAAATACCATAGTGGTTATTGCTTTAGTTCTCCTCACTTTCAGAGGTAATAAGAATGAAATGGTAATTTCAATTCTATTTCAAAATTTACCCCTACCCAAAAGTTCGACCCAAATTGGGGGACATCAGAATTCGTTTCAGAGGTATGGTTCCTTCGGCAAAGTTTCTTATTTTGATCCCTAGAATATGATTTTCATAGAGCAATGGGCGATTTTTTTGCCTCCCCACAAATCGACCCGGCCTAAAATACATCGTCTAAATTTTTAAAATGTTTTTCTTTATCTCTATCTACAATAATAATATCGTCGATATAGACATAACAATTTTTACCAATTAAAGGTTTCAAAACATCGTTAATCATCCTTTGAAAAATAGATGGCTCATTTTTAAGCCCAAAAGGCAGCCTGGTAAATTCGTATTTACCATTAGCTGTTGAAAAAGCTGTTTTCTTAATATCTTTTTCTTACATCTTGATTTGGTGAAATCCACATGTTAAATCGAGTGTGTTAAAGTGTAAGGGTATGAACGAACAATAAACAAGTTCGTTCGTTGTTGTTTTATTTTTAGCTCTTTCTACAGTACCTCTACCGAAACGGAACCAAAAATATCCGCGTATTTTTTACAATATTTTCTATATCATTACCGCAAGTAGCTTGGTTATTATTTACTTGTTTAACCATTTTTTCTTGCAACTTAATTTCTGCATTATGTAATCGTAATATATTCTTTTTTCTGTCAATTGTAGCTCCTCATTCTTTGAGTGTGTCGTCTCCTATACGAGTAATACCGAGTAGTCCTTAAATTTGGTAGTATGTGAAAGTCAAGTGCAGTCATGGTGCCTAAGTTTTGGAAAAAATTTCCACTTATTTTGTGGGTTATTAGCATCAGTCCTGTAGCTGATTGTATGTACATTAAAGGGTTTGTCTAATTTACTTGAGCCTATTGCAAGTTTTTTACACACAAAATTTTTGTTAGCCGCAGTTTCAATTAAGAACTTGAGGGCTCCTTTATTTTCAGCGCGGTACTCTATGTAAGGAAGGCTTGATGGGCGTCCATCACAAAATTTATTTTTTCACCGTATTGTTCTTCGTGAATCTGTTCGTCTTCTGGTTCAATATGATATAGTCTCTGAAGTATTTTGTGATCTTGCTACAGGAGTATAGTTGGGCCTGTTTATGTAGTTTACTTTATAAGAGAGTATTGACGGATCAACTTCAATCGGAATCCGAGGTTTTGCTGGCTGGGACTTGCTGGTGGCGACAATATTGGACGTTGTTTGACATATAGGTTTCTTGAATTATAAATTTTATTTTTTTTGGCATTATAGAATAATTAGTGCTTTCATAATTTATATTATTAAAGGTTTTTGGATAAATTGTATGTTTCATGAAATTGAACAGAAAGCGTAAGCTTCTGGTAATGTTTGTGGTTTTTGGATGATTAACATCCTGGAGAGTTCATCGTGTACTCACCTGACCTATTCCTATAGCTACCTATCAGGGCGCGTATAGCTTCCTCTGAATGAATTCGGGCCTCAATTTTATTAATAATAAGCGAGAGCTGATAATTTATTCTAGCATAGAATTTGTCTATGCCAGTGATTCCCAAACTTATTTTGTCTACCGCCCACTTTGAGAATAAATATTTTTTTAGCGCCCCCATTTTTTCACCTATTTAAAAACCACTATAACTTCAAATTAATTATTG